>NC_140017.1:18709652-18720063 GCF_964263955.1 Coregonus lavaretus
TGGAGTAGTATCATTAGTTATAATGTTGTAATGTGTAGTATCAGTTGTTCTAATGGTGTAGTATCATTAGTTCTAATGGTGTAGTGTCAGTAGTTCTAATGTTGTAATGGTGAAGTATTAGTAGTTCTAATGGTGTAGTATCATTAGTTCTAATGGTGTAGTATCATTAGTTATAATGTTGTAATGGTGTAGTATCAGTTGTTCTAATGGTGTAGTATCATTAGTTCTAATGGTGTAGTGTCAGTAGTTCTAATGTTGTAATGGTGTAGTATTAGTAGTTCTAATGGTGTAGTATCAGTAGTTCTAATGGTGTAGCTCAGTAGCTCCTGAGTGGCGCAGTGGTCTAAGGCACTGCATCGCAGTGCTAACTGTGCCACTAGAGATCCTGGTTCGAATCCAGGCTCTGTCGCAGCCGGCCGCGACCGGGAGACTCATGGGCGGCGCACAATTGGTCCAGGGTAGGGGAGGGAATGGCCGGCAGGGATGTAGCTCAGTTGATAGAGCATGGCGTTTGCAACGCCAGGGTTGTGGGTTCGATTCTCATGGGGGGCCAGTATAAAAAAAAAAAATGTATTCACTAACTGTAAGTCGCTCTGGATAAGAGCATCTGCTAAATGACTAAAATGTAAAATGTGTAGTATCATTAGTTCTAATGGTGTAGTATCAGTAGTTCTAATGGTGTATTATCAGCAGTTCTAATGGTGTAGTATCAGTAGTTATAATGGTGTATTATCAGTAGATCTAATGGTGTAGTATCAGTAGTTCTAATGGTGTAGTATCAGTAGTTCTAATGTTGTAGTATCAGTAGTCTAATGGTGGTTTATCAGTAGTTCTAATGGTGTATTATCAGTAGTTCTAATGGTATAGTATCAGTAGTTCTAATGGTGTAGTATCAGTAGTTATACTGGTGTAGTATCAGTAGTTCTAATGTTCTAATGGTGTAGTTCTAATGTTGTAATGGTGTAGTATCATTAGTTCTAATGGTGTAGTATCAGTAGTTCTAATGGTGTAGTATAAGTAGTTCTAATGGTTTATTATCAGTAGTTCTAATGGTGTAGTATCAGTAGTTCTAATGGTGTAGTATCAGTAGTTCTAAAGGTGTAGTATCAGTAGTTCTAATGGTGTACTTATAATGGTGTAGTATCAGTATTTATAATGGTGTAGTATCATTAGTTATAATGGT
Source organism: Coregonus lavaretus (assembly GCF_964263955.1). Classification (NCBI taxonomy): domain Eukaryota; kingdom Metazoa; phylum Chordata; class Actinopteri; order Salmoniformes; family Salmonidae; genus Coregonus; species Coregonus lavaretus. The sequence continues at coordinate 18,710,836 of NC_140017.1, forward strand.
GTAGTATCAGTAGTTCTAATGGTGTAATATCAGTAGTTCTAATGTTGTAATGGTGTAGTATCAGTAGTTCTAATGTTGTAATGGTGTAGTATCAGTAGTTCTAATGGTGTAGTATCAGTAGTTGTAATGTTGTAATGGTGTAGTATCAGTAGTTTTAATGTTGTAATGGTGTACTATCAGTAGTTCTAATGGTGTAGTATCAGTAGTTTTAATGGTGTAGTATCAGTAGTTCTAATGGTGTAGTATCAGTAGTTCTAATGGTGTAGTATCAGTAGTTATAATGTTGTAATGGTGTAGTATCAGTAGGTCTAATGGTGTAGTATCAGTTGTTCTAATGGTGAAGTATCAATAGTTCTAATGGTGTAGTATCAGTAGTTATAATGGTGTAGTATCAGTAGTTCTAATGTTGTAATGGTGTAGTGTCAGTAGTTCTAATGTTGTAGTATCAGTAGTTCTAATATTCTAATGGTGTAGTTCTAATGTTGTAATGGTGTAGTATCAGTAGTTCTAATGGTGTAGTATCAGAAGTTTTAATGGTGTAGTATCAGTAGTTCTAAAGGTGTATTATCAGCAGCTCTAATGGTGTAGTATCAGTAGTTCTAATGGTGTATTATCAGTCGTTCTAATGGTGTAGTATCTGTAGTTCTAATGGTGTAGTATCAGTAGTTCTAATGTTGTAGTATCAGTAGTCTAATGGTGTATTATCAGTAGTTCTAATGGTGTAGTATCAGAAGTTTTAATGGTGTAGTATCAGTAGTTCTAAAGGTGTATTATCAGCAGTTCTAATGGTGTAGTATCAGTAGTTATAATGGTGTATTATCAGTAGTTCTAATGGTGTATTATCAGTAGTTCTAATGGTTTATTATCAGTAGTTCTAATGGTGTAGTATCTGTAGTTCTAATGGTGTAGTATCAGTAGTTCTAATGTTGTAGTATCAGTAGTCTAATGGTGTATTATCAGTAGTTCTAATGGTGTAGTATCAGAAGTTTTAATGGTGTAGTATCAGTAGTTCTAAAGGTGTATTATCAGCAGTTCTAATGGTGTAGTATCAGTAGTTCTAATGGTGTAGTATCAGTAGTTCTAATGTTGTAGTATCAGTAGTCTAATGGTGTATTATCAGTAGTTCTAATGGTGTATTATCAGTAGTTCTAATGGTATAGTATCAGTAGTTCTAATGGTGTAGTATCAGTAGTTATACTGGTGTAGTATCAGTAGTTCTAATGGTATATTATCAGCAGTTCTAATGTTGTAGTATCAGTAGTTCTAATGTTCTAATGGTGTAGTTCTAATGTTGTAATGGTGTAGTATCATTAGTTCTAATGGTGTAGTATCAGTAGTTCTAATGGTGTAGTATCAGTAGTTCTAATGGTGTAGTATCAGTAGTTCTAATGGTGTAGTTATAATGGTGTAGTATCAGTATTTCTAATGGTGTAGTATCATTAGTTATAATGGTGTAGTATCAGTAGTTCTAATGGTGTAATATCAGTAGTTCTAATGTTGTAATGGTGTAGTATCAGTAGTCCTAATGTTGTAATGGTGTAGTATCAGTAGTTCTAATGGTGTAGTATAAGTAGTTGTAATATTGTAATGGTGTAGTATCAGTAGTTCTAATGTTGTAATGGTGTACTATCAGTAGTTCTAATGGTGTAGTATCAGTAGTTCTAATGGTGTGGTATCAGTAGTTCTAATGGTGTAGTATCAGTAGTTCTAATGGTGTAGTATCAGTAGTTATAATGTTGTAATGGTGTAGTATCAGTAGATCTAATGGTGTAGTATCAGTAGTTCTAATGGTGAAGTATCAGCAGTTCTAATGGTGTAGTATCAGAAGTTTTAATGGTGTAGTATCAATAGTTCTAAAGGTGTATTATCAGCAGTTCTAATGGTGTAGTATCAGTAGTTCTAATGGTGTATTATCAGTAGTTCTAATGGTTTAGTATCAGTAGTTCTAATGGTGTAGTATCAGTAGTTCTAATGTTCTAATGGTGTAGTATCAGTAGTTCTAATGGTGTAGTATCAGAAGTTTTAATGGTATAGTATCAGTAGTTCTAAAGGTGTATTATCAGAAGTTATAATGGTGTAGTATCAGTAGTTCTAATGGTGTATTATCAGTAGTTCTAATGGTGTAGTATCAGTAGTTCTAATGGTGTAGTATCAGTAGTTCTAATGTTGTAGTATCAGTAGTTCTAATGTTGTAGTATCAGTAGTCTAATGGTGTATTATCAGTAGTTCTAATGGTGTAGTATCAGAAGTTTTAATGGTGTAGTATCAGTAGTTCTAAAGGTGTATTATCAGCAGTTCTAATGGTGTAGTATCAATAGTTATAATGGTGTATTATCAGTAGTTCTAATGGTGTAGTATCAGTAGTTCTAATGGTGTAGTATCAGTAGTTCTAATGTTGTAGTGTCAGTAGTCTAATGGTGTATTATCAGTAGTTCTAATGGTGTATTATCAGTAGTTCTAATGGTATAGTATCAGTAGTTCTAATGGTGTAGTATCAGTAGTCTAATGGTGTATTATCAGTAGTTCTAATGGTGTAGTATCAGAAGTTTTAATGGTGTAGTATCAGTAGTTCTAAAGGTGTATTATCAGCAGTTCTAATGGTGTAGTATCAGTAGTTATAATGGTGTATTATCAGTAGTTCTAATGGTGTAGTATCAGTAGTTCTAATGGTGTAGTATCAGTAGTTCTAATGTTGTAGTGTCAGTAGTCTAATGGTGTATTATCAGTAGTTCTAATGGTGTATTATCAGTAGTTCTAATGGTATAGTATCAGTAGTTCTAATGGTGTAGTATCAGTAGTTATACTGGTGTAGTATCACTAGTTCTAATGGTGTATTATCAGCAGTTCTAATGTTGTAGTATCAGTAGTTCTAATGTTCTAATGGTGTAGTTCTAATGTTGTAATGGTGTAGTATCATTAGTTCTAATGGTGTAGTATCAGTAGTTCTAATGGTGTAGTATCAGTAGTTCTAATGGTTTATTATCAGTAGTTCTAATGGTGTAGTATCAGTAGTTCTAATGGTGTAGTATCAGTAGTTCTAAAGGTGTAGTATCAGTAGTTCTAATGGTGTACTTATAATGGTGTAGTATCAGTATTTCTAATGGTGTAGTATCATTAGTTATAATGGTGTAGTATCAGTAGTTCTAATGGTGTAATATCAGTAGTTCTAATGTTGTAATGGTGTAGTATCAGTAGTTTTAATGTTGTAATGGTGTACTATCAGTAGTTCTAATGGTGTAGTATCAGTAGTTTTAATGGTGTAGTATCAGTAGTTCTAATGGTGTAGTATCAGTAGTTCTAATGGTGTAGTATCAGTAGTTATAATGTTGTAATGGTGTAGTATCAGTAGGTCTAATGGTGTAGTATCAGTAGTTCTAATGGTGAAGTATCAGTAGTTCTAATGGTGTACTATCAGTAGTTGTAATGGTGTAGTATCAGTAGTTCTAATGTTGTAATGGTGTAGTGTCAGTAGTTCTAATGTTGTAGTATCAGTAGTTCTAATGTTCTAATGGTGTAGTTCTAATGTTGTAATGGTGTAGTATCAGTAGTTCTAATGGTGTAGTATCAGAAGTTTTAATGGTGTAGTATCAGTAGTTCTAAAGGTGTATTATCAGCAGTTCTAATGGTGTAGTATCGGTAGTTCTAATGGTGTATTATCAGTAGTTCTAATGGTGTAGTATCTGTAGTTCTAATGGTGTAGTATCAGTAGTTCTAATGTTGTAATGGTGTAGTATCAGTAGTTCTAATGGTGTAGTATCATTAGTTATAATGGTGTAGTAATAGTAGTTCTAATGGTATAGTATCAGTAGTTATAATGGTGTAGTATCAGTAGTTCTAAAGTTGTAATGGTGTAGTATCAGTAGTTCTAATGTTGTAGTATCAGTAATTCTAATGCTGTAGTATCAGTAGTTATAATGGTGTAGTATCAGTAATTGTAATGGTGTTGTATCAGTAGTTCTAATGGTTTATTATCAGTAGTTCTAATGGTGTATTATCAGTAGTTCTTATGTTGTAATGGTGTAGTATCAGTAGTTCTAATATTTTAATGGTGTAGTATCAGTAGTTCTAATATTGTAATGGTGTAGTATCAATAGTTCTAATGGTGTAGTATCGGTAGTTCTAATGGTATAGTATCAGTAGTTCTAATGGTGTAGTTTCAGTAGTTCTAATGGTGTAGTATCAGTAGTAGTTATAATGGTGTAGTATCAGTAGTTCTAATGGTGCAGTTTCAGTAGTTATAATGGTGTAGTATCAGTAGTTCTAATGGTGTAGTATCAGTATTTCTAATGGTATAGTATCAGTAATTCTAATGGTGTAGTATCAGTAGTTCTAATGGTGTAGTATCAGTAGTTATAATGTTGTAAAGGTGAAGTATCAGTAGTTCTAATATTGTAATGGTGTAGTATCAGTAGTTCTAATGGTGTAGTATCAGTAGTTCTAATGGTGTAGTATCAGTGTTCTAATGGTGTAGTATCAGTATTTATAATGGTGTAGTATCATTAGTTCTAATGGTGTAGGATCAGTAGTTCTAATGGTGTAGTATCAGTAGTTCTAATGTTGTAATGGTGTAGTATCAGTAGTTCTAATGGTGTAGTATCAGTAGTTCTAACGGTGTAGTATCAGTAGTTCTAATGGTGTAGTATCAGTAGTTCTAATGTTGTAATGGTGTAGTATCAGTAGTTCTAATGGTGTAGTATCAGTAGTTCTAATGTTGTAATGGTGTAGTATCAGTAGTGTTAGTGTTGTAATGGTGTAGTATCAGTAGTTCTAATGGTGTAGTATCAGTAGTTCTAATGGTGTAGTATACGTAGTTATAATGGTGTATTATCAGTAGTTCTTATGTTGTAATGGTGTAGTGTAGTTCTAATGTTGTAATGGTGTAGTATCAGTAGTTCTAATGTTGTAAAGGTGTAGTATCAGTAGTTCTAATGTTGTAATTTTGTAGTATCAGTAGTTCTAATGGTGTAGTATCAGTATTTCTAATAGTGTAGTATCAGTAGTTCTAATGGTGTAGTATCAGTAGTTATAAGGGTGTAATTGTGTAGTATCAGTAGTTCTAATGTTGTAATGGTGTAGTATCGGTAGTTCTAATATTGTAATGGTGTAGTATCAGTAGTTATAATGTTGTAGTATCAGTAGTTCTAATGGTGTAGTATCAGTAGTTCTAATATTGTAATTTTGTAGTATCAGTAGTTCTAATGGTGTAGTATCAGTATTTCTAATACTGTAGTATCAGTAGTTCTAATGGTGTAGTATCAGTAGTTATAATGGTGTAATGGTGTAGTATCAGTATTTCTAATGTTGTAATAGTGTAGTATCAGTAGTTCTAATGGTGTAGTATCAGTAGTTATAATGGTGTAATGGTGTAGTATCAGTATTTCTAATGTTGTAATGGTGTAGTATCAGTAGTTCTAATGTTGTAATGGTGTAGTATCAGTAGTTCTAATGTTGTAATGGTGTAGTATCGATAGTTATAATGGTGTAGTATCAGTAGTTATAATGGTGTAGTATCAGTAGTGCTAATGGTATAGTATCAGTAGTTATAATGATGTAGTATCAGTAGTTATAATGGTGTAGTATCAGTAGTTATAATGTTGTAATGGTGTAGTATCAGTAATTATAATATTGTAATGGTGTAGTATCAGTAGTTCTAATGGTGTAGTATCAGTAGTTATAATGTTGTAATGGTGTATTATCAGTAGTTCTAACATTGTAATGGTGTAGTATCAGTAGTTCTAATGTTGTAATGGTGTAGTATCAGTAGTTCTAATGTTGTAATGGTGTAGTATCAGTAGTTCTAATGTTGTAATATCAGTAGTTCTAATATTGTAATGGTGTCGTATCAGTAGTTCTAATATTGTAATGGTGTAGTATCAGTAGTTCTAATGGTTTAGTATCAGTAGTTCTAATGGTGTAGTATCAGTAGTTCTAATATTGTAATGGTGTAGTATCAGTAGTTATAATGTTGTAATGGTGTAGTATCAGTAGTTATAATATTGTAATGGTGTAGTATCAGTAGTTATAATAATGTAATGGTGTAGTATCAGTAGTTATAATGGTGTAGTATCAGTAGTTCTAATGGTGTAGTATCAGTAGTTCTAATATTGTAATGGTGTAGTATCAGTAGTTCTAATATTATAATGGTGTAGTATCAGTAGTTATAATGTTGTAATGGTGTAGTATCAGTAGTTATAATATTGTAATGGTGTAGTATCAGTAGTTATAATATTGTAATGGTGTAGTATCAGTAGTTCTAATGGTGTAGTATCAGTAGTTCTAACGGTGTAGTATCAGTAGTTATAATGGTGTAGTATCAGTAGTTCTAATGTTGTAATGGTGTAGTATCAGTAGTTCTAGTGTTGTAATGGTGTAGTATCAGTAGTTAATAATAATAATAATATGCCATTTAGCAGACGCTTTTATCCAAAGCGACTTACAGTCATGCGTGCATACATTTTTTTGTGTATGGGTGGTCCCGGGGATCGAACCCATTACCTTGGCGTTATAAGCGCCGTGCTCTACCAGCTGAGCTACAGAGGACCAGTTCTAATGGTGTAGTATCAGTAGTTCTAATGGTGTAGTATACGTAGTTATAATGGTGTATTATCAGTAGTTCTTATGTTGTAATGGTGTAGTGTAGTTCTAATTTTGTAATGGTGTAGTATCAGTAGTTCTAATGTTGTAATGGTGTAGTATCAGTAGTTCTAATGTTGTAATTTTGTAGTATCAGTAGTTCTAATGGTGTAGTATCAGTATTTCTAACAGTGTAGTATCAGTAGTTCTAATGGTGTATTATCAGTAGTTCTAATATTGTAATTTTGTAATATCAGTAGTTCTAATGGTGTAGTATCAGTATTTCTAATAGTGTAGTATCAGTAGTTCTAATGGGGTAGTATCAGTAGTTATAATGGTGTAATGGTGTAGTATCAGTATTTCTAATGTTGTAATAGTGTAGTATCAGTATTTCTAATGTTGTAATGGTGTAGTATCAGTAGTTATAATGGTGTAATGTGTAGTATGAGTAGTTCTAATGGTGTAGTATCAGTAGTTCTAATGGTGTAGTATCAGTAGTTATAATGGTGTAGTATCAGTAGTTCTAATGGTGTAGTATCAGTAGTTCTAGTATTGTAAAAGTGTAGTATCAGTAGTTCTAATATTGTAATGGTGTAGTATCAGTAGTTCTAATGTTGTAATGGTGTAGTATCAGTAGTTATAATGGTGTAATGGTGTAGTATGAGTAGTTATAATGGTGTAGTATCAGTAGTTCTAATGGTGTAGTATCAGTAGTTGTAATGGTGTAGTATCAGTAGTTCTAATGGTGTAGTATCAGTAGTTTTAATGTTGTAATGGTGTAGTATCAGTAGTTCTAATGTTGTAATGGTGTAGTATCAGTAGTTCTAATGGTGTAGTATCAGTAGTTTTAATGTTGTAATGGTGTAGTATCAGTAGTTATAATGGTGTAATGGTGTAGTATGAGTAGTTCTAATGGTGTAGTATCAGTAGTTCTAATGGTGTAGTATCAGTAGTTGTAATGGTGTAGTATCAGTAGTTCTAATGGTGTAGTATCAGTAGTTTTAATGTTGTAATGGTGTAGTATCAGTAGTTTTAATGTTGTAATGGTGTAGTATCAGTAGTTTTAATGTTGTAATGGTGTAGTATCAGTAGTTTTAATGTTGTAATGGTGTAGTATCAGTAGTTTTAATGTTGTAATGGTGTAGCACCAGTACAGTGCCCTCAAAGGTAACCATTAAAACTGTAAGATCTAACTTCGACCAAATTCACATAGAAATGTGAGTTATTTATTGAAAATCTAAGCCGTTGGGGTGGGGGGGGATTGTTTTAAGAAGGTCATACCATACATCATTTAGCTATTTGATTTTGAATTTTAGGACCCATTTAGGTATCCAAAAAAGATATGTAAGAATGATTTGATAGAATATTGAATTCATTTGGTCTTTACTCCTATAGAAAATACAAATGCATTGAATAACACATTTATAAATGGCAAAAATTACAGTCCAAAAAATTAATCATAAGGAATAAGGTTTTGAAGTGTCTGTCCTATCTAGGATATACTGTATAAGAAGGCCCAGGAAACATATCATTTTTTTTATATACATATTTAACCACTTATTTTTGTTGGCACAAAACTACCTCCAAACTTCCATTCATTTGTATGGGTAACCTTTAGACGAGGCCCGTGACACTTGTGGGGGTTGTAGGCCAAACTGTTCGGATGCTACTGACGTTTTCGTGAGAAGACCGAATTTTGGGATGTCTCCTGGGCTGACAAACAGCGCCCCCCCCCCCCCCCCCCAGATATCTCTAGCTTAAACTGAAGGATTTTGATGGGGATTTTTTTAATTATGGTACTTAGATTCACGATCTGTCATTCTCATTGAAAGCTAGTCGGAGAAGTGGTAGATCTGTTCTATGTGTCCTATTTCTATGCTTCAAACTCTTAAATTTAAGTTTTTTTGCATCTTTTACTTTCGGTTTGTACACCAGATTCAAACAGCTGAAAATAAAACAAAATTGGTTATGGAAAAATATATTTCATAGCAGTTTAGATGGTACAATGGTTCTCTACACTATACTTGCTTGTTTTGTCACATAAACTGAAATTAGGTGAACGGTTAGGATTTTTGCAACCAGGTTGTGGCGGAGAGATTTCTGCGCAGTGCACCTTTAATGTTATCTTTAATGACCTTTATAGAAAATGTGTGTGTGTGTGTGTGTGTGCGCGTGTGTGTGTGTGTCTGTGCGTGTGTGTGTGTGTGTGTATGTGGTCTGTAAGAGATCAGTAATTACCTGTACCATGTTGACCATATGTGAGGCCGGCCTTCTTCAGGATAATCCCAGTTAAGAGATTAGTGAGAGAGAAGGAGGGGGGGTAGATGGAGAGAAGGAAAAGGAGAGAGAGAGGGAGAGAGGGAAATGAAGGAACACACACCATACAGTCTCAGGTGTCTACACAAGATAGATCTGGACTCTGCTCTTTTCTACTAGTGTTTCTCCATGGTCCTTCCACCTTGGAGGACTGCTGACATACAACTCTTTGAAACTCGTTGAGAAGCTACTGTTGTAGGGACTCTGGAAGACTTGGAGAGCCCGGCCTCTTCAGACCCAGACTTTGATGGGAACATACTGGTTTGGAAAGAGAGGATGACGGCCTACATGGACTGCAAGACAATTAATCGACAGGAGAGAGAGGAGAGGGAGAGAGGA